>NC_142339.1:33221540-33236540 GCF_054954075.1 Amborella trichopoda
ACTTGTGTTTTCTTTATCAATAACCGCATTGAACTATATGACATCTTTGACTAGTTTTATTCATACATTGAAACTCAGTTTTCTACCAAAATCAAAGTTTTAGAATCATATTCTGTTAGGGAGTACATTAGTGGGGTGTTTCAAAAATTTCTTCTGGCAATCACAATCAACATCAAAGATCTTGTCCATATACTCCTAAACAAAATGGTATTGCTGAACGCAAAATCAACACATCGTAGAAACTGCACGAGCTCTTCTCTTGTCAGCCTCGATTTCAAAGGTTTTTTGGGCAAAAGCTATTCGCACTGTTGTTTATCTTATTAATATTATGCCTTCTGTTATCTTATTTGGATGTCCCCTTTGGGAAAACTATTTGCTCAACCATCAGACTATTATATTCTTTGTGTTTTTTATTACACTTGCTTTGTTCTATTGTCAGTATCTGAATAGAAAAAATTGTCAGCCAAAGCAGTTAAATGTTGCTTCTTAGGTTATCCTTACTATCAAAAAGGATATAGATGTTATGACCTCGTGACTAAGAAGCTTTTTATATCTCGACCTATGGTATTTTCAGAGCATGTTCCTTTTCATTCCCCTCCACCTACTACAGACTCTTCTCCTACTTTTTTTCTTGTCCCTTTCTATGAGGATGTTTCTCCTTTATCTGAAACCTTACCCATACCTCCTACGGATGGTCCGATTGTAGAATACTCAACAACTGCTGATGCACCAAGTCAGGTACCATCACCTTCTGATCCTGTACAGACGACTTCTGTCTACCATAGTACTCGTGTACCTATCTTATATGCTCGGTTTGTTGATTATGAAACCTTTCTACCTAAGCATCGAGCCATTCTTTCTTCAGTGTGCTCTTACTCTGAGCCACAGACTTATGAGGAAGCTACCAAACAGCTAGAGTGGCAACATGCTATGGTAGAAGAATTGAATGCCCTTGACAGAATGCAATATTGGGATCTTGTTCAGCTTCCTAAAGATAAACGTGCCATTGGCTGCCGATGGGTGTACAAAATCGAAACTAAAGCTGATGGCAGTATCGAGCGACATAAGGCACGACTTGTGGCTAAAGGTTATAATCAACAATTTAGGATTGACTTTGCTAAACCTTTGTTCTTGTTGCATACATGACTATAGTTCGCACTCTGATTTCTGTGGCTGTTGTTCGCCAATGGCCACTATATCCAATTGATGTAAAAAATGCATTTCTCAATGGCGATCTTACAGAAGAAGTTTATATAAAGCTACCTCCTAGGGTTTCCGATCTTGACCGACTACGACACACACTCTATAGGCTTAAACCAACTCCTCGTACTTGGTTTGAAAATTTTAGTTCTATTGTCATATTGCAGGTTTTCAACAGAGCCATCATGATCCTGCTATGTTTGTCTTAGTCACACCTAGATGACGTGCAATTCTCATTCTTTATGTTGTTGATATGATTATTTCTGATGATGTTGTTGACTCAACTTTTCGAGATAAAAGATTCAGGATTTTAAAATAATTTTTGGGCATAGAAGTTTCCCATTAATTTTTGGGCATAGAAGTTTCCCATTCTCCTTGTGGGTATTTGCTTTCTTAACTTAAGTATGCCATATATATTGTTTCTCTACCACGTCTGGTTGATGACATAAAGCATGTTGATACACCTACGAAGCCAAATATCAAACTTCGATCTACAGATGGTGAACTCTTTCCTGATCCTACATTTTACAGGCAGCTTGTTGGAAGCTCGATTTATTTGACTATCTCACAACCAAACATCTCTTATGACGTTCATCTTGTCAGTCAATTCTTGAGTGCCCCTCGTTTTGTACACTTGGCAACCATTTTACGTATTATTCATTATATTTGAGACATGCTTGATCGTACTTTGTTGTTTTCATCATCTTTCACTCTTGACCTTCGTGCTTATACTGATTTTGATTTTGCTACTACCGATCGAAAGTCTACTACAAGTTTTTGTATTTTTCTTGGTGACTCTCTTATTTCTTAGAAGAGTAAGAAGCAAAAACATATTGCTCAGTCCACAACTGAAGTTGAGTATCAAGCCATGGCTCAAACAACGACGGAGATTGTCTAGCTTCACTAGTTATTAGCGGACTTGGGTGTGAAACCTTCTGCCTCGACTCCCTTATATTGTAATAACAAAAGTGCCATTTATATTGCTAACAATCCAGAATTTCATGAGCGCACAAAGCATATTGAAGTAGAGTATCATTTTGTTCAACATGAATATTTAGTTGGGACAATCTCTCTGCCATATATCTCATCTGTCGCACAACTTGCAAACTTTTTACGAAGTCCTATAATGCTCCTCATTTCTCAGGCCTTGTTTCCAAACTCTCTATGGTTCACTTCCAACCATCACGAGTTTGAGGGGATCCATGATTTCTACCAAACCATCTCGAGTTTGAGGGGGAGAGTGAAATTATAGTAACTTGAAAATATTGCTTCTGTAGTATATTTCCTTTTGCTTTTCTGTGCACTCATATTAGAAAGGTTATTTACTTTGTGCTGCATTGTAACCCTACAAATTGAGAGTGCCTGTACATAATTTCAATATACAAAAATACAATCTTTTCTTTAAAAATTTCTTCATTGCAATGGTGCAACTGAATTGCGGTTGAGGGTTTTGGAGAAGATTCAATGTACTTGTATCATGCTGGAGACTGTAGATCACTTCCATACCTTTCTCTAAATTGGGTTCCCTATGGAAGATGACAGTGGCCGCATTCATGTGGCACATTTTGAAAGAAATAAATTTTAAATTTTAGAGTCGTTGATCAAGGGTTTATATGTAGTGATGCAATTAAATAAGCCATTATGAAAGCATTGGTAGTATGGGCGCAGGTTCATTTGGGATTCAAAAGTGTTCTTATAGAAGATTTTGAGATGAACTTTAATCAAATTTTGTTTCTATGAAAACACAAAGTCAGAAAGGCTGTATTTTACATACCCCCTCCCTCATAGTGGGTGAAATTGAATTTGATGGCAGTATAAGGAACAATGGAACGACAACAATTTATGGAGGTGTACTGAGGGATGAAAGAGGGCAAATTATTTGGACACTACAAGGACAACCACTACCTTCTCAGAGGATAGATGCAAAGCTTTTAGGCCTCAAATATGTTGTTCTAAACATTCATGTTATATTTAATCATATGGTCGTTGAAGGGTATTCCTCCAATGTGATTAAGTGGTGTACCAATTTTTCCTCTGTCTCGTGGAAATGGATAACCATGATGGCCGAGAATCAGATTCTCTTGAGGGGGAGTCAAGTCATATTTATACATGTTATCTGAAAAGGAATTCCTTGGTTGATGCTTTGGCCAAAGCAGCTTCAGGCTTATAATTTGCTTGTGTTGCTCTTTTTTTTTCTTTGCTTGTTCTTCTTGAGGTCTTCTCAGCCTCCTCTTGTAACTCCTCATCGCCTTAATGATACTTTGCTAACAATTTAAAAAATAAATAAATAATACATAAGGGTACATTTTATGTAAGGCATCCGCCTTAAACAATCAAAGTAAGGTATATCTTCAAACCTTTCCAAAAGATGTAGTTTTGGTACTTGAAACTCTTACAATGGCCTGGAAATCTCTTTCTAACCCTAATAACAATGTATTCTATGTTTTGTTTTAAAAAATTATATACATCTCGTGGTTGCAATGATCAATTAAAATCGTTTTTTTGCATGGAATGACTTTTGGCAATGGGCTTTTATGCATGCGTAGAAGTTTGACATATAAACCTTTTTCCATAACATTAATTGCCAGGGTTTGACTTTTGAGAAAATATCGTAGACCATAAAATAATAATTAATATCTTAGTATCCCCTCAAATTTTAGAAATATCTTATAGGATAAATTTATCCAAAAAAGTTTTTTCAAACTCTCTAAAAGCCTTCCACTCAACATTTTTTGTTTTTAATTAGCATTTATTACCATTTAAAATTCCTAGTCATTCCAGCGCTCCCTCTTTGTTCTTAGGCCCTTCATCTCTGCTCATTTTTCCCTCTCTCTCTCTTACATTTGTGCTCTCTTTCATGCTATTTCTCTCACTAAAAGGTCCTTCAATCTTAGAGAGAGAATCATCTTATTGAGAACCCTGACACTTCTCTCACCTAAAATTTCCTTAAAATTTGTAAAGAGAGAATTGTCTCTTGAGATCCTAGTTTTGCAAAGGGAGAAAGATATGCTTCCTTTGGGAAATCTTAGATTTAGCTCCTTTCACTTACCAAAAATTTCTTGTAAATTTGTAGAGAGAATTCTTGAGGAACCCTAGTTTGTAGAGAGAGAAAGAGAGACTTTCTTTGATGAGCCTTAGATTTGCTGAGAGAGAGTGAGAGTTCTCTTAGAAACTAAGATTTGTTAAGAGAGAGAATTGTCTTGGAGAAACTACAGATGGTAGAGGAGAGAGAGTTTGTGAAGAAGCGAAAGATTTGCAAGGGCCACTTCTTCACTGATATCAAAGAAGCGTCATCTTCTGGTTTCAAATGCCATGATGTTCACAAGAGAAATAATTTCTCAGTTTCTCCATCTCACCTTCCAAGCTTCTTGATCTTGGAGCATATGGAGAGAGCGTATGAGTGAAAGAGAGCGAAGGGGCAAGGGGGGTGGTGTATTGAGAGGAATTAAAGGGCTTGGGGAACAAAGAGGGTCAGCGGGAATGACATTAAGGAAGTTTTGAAGGGCAACGAATGGTCTTTGAAAACAAAAACATGGGGTAGAAGGCTTTAGGAGGTTTTCAGAGATCTTTTGGGATAAATTAATGCTGCAAGATATAATCTTAGAGATGATAGTAGGATATTGTTTTACTATCTTAAGGCTCTTTTTGATAGGCCCACAATATTATGATATTTTAGAATATTGCAAGATCTTAAAGTTTCTTAATTTGATTTGGTCAAATAGGTGTTTGATAACACCAAAATAGATTATATGATATTTGAATATCACCCCAAAAATAGAATCCCCAAAAAAACAGGTCTGACTTGAATTTTAGAAAATTTGGAAAAAAAACACTAACATAGGGTCAGCATTTCTCTGTCAAAATATTGGCACTGGAAGGTTCCCCCTCTAAAAAATTTAGCCTCCCTCCTCTGGTGGAAGGTGGAATGCCCCATATTGGCTCAGGAAGGTTCCCTCTCTCTCACCTCAAAAATTTAGCCTCCCACCTCTGGTGGTGGAAAGTGAGATGTCCCATGGTGGAAGTAGGATGCTTCTATTCAACAGGAATATTTGTCTCTAGCTCTAAACATTTTTCTCTTTGGTTTCTTGGTTTTAATAGAATATTTCTCTCTCTTTGCATATTTTCTTGTAGCATAAGTTTTGTGGTTGAGATAATGATACTCGAGTTTAATGGTTGCTGCTTTGGAATCCTGTTGAAGCCTTCTTGCTTTCATTTTTTTCCATGAGGTTTCTCTCTCCTGTTAAAGGAGTCATATATAAGTAACTTAGGTTTGTTACTCTCTTTCTCTATATTCAGAAAATAAATATAACAAAAGTTGTGTTAAATACTTACCCCTTAATCTACTCCAATGCCTCAAAGATCATAAAACTGATATATTGGCATGCTTTAGGACCCATATATATGTTAATGATCTTGTAAGACTTAACTGCAGCCTATTTTATTAACAGAATGATCTTTTTTTTTAAAGACATCCCAAAATTTTTATTTATTAATCAAAAGTGATTTCATCATTGGAAATACAAATAGAATCAAGCAACACTCCTCCTTTTGCTAGCATATCAGCAATATTGTTTGCCTCACGGTAAACATGGCAAAAGGATATAGACAAAGAAGATGATAGATCTAGAATCATCAACCAAGTAGACCGTAGCTCCTAAGGGACCAATTGCTCCTTTCGACACCAGCGGATAACATTCATCGAGTTCCCTTCCATCTCACAACTAAGCCCCTGAAATCTATCTCTATAGATCTCCAAGCCTTTTAACACCGCCAATAATTCTGCTGAATTAGCCGTTGCCACCCCAATAGGCCCTGCAAAAGATAATAAAACATCACCAATTGAGTCACAAAAAATCCCGCCAAAACCAGCAGGACCTGGGTTGCTAAAAGAATTCCCATCAAAATTAAGTTTAATGCAGCCTAATGGCGCGTTAACCCAAGTACTTTTTAGCTAGCAACGCTGTAAACAAAGAGAGAATAAATTACTGAAATTCATCATAACATCCAATTTTGAAATACCCCAACCTTCCTTTGCAACCGAGAGATTAGAACAAATCGACAATTTGATCAAATGAATAATTTTATTCACAGGTAGCATGGTGCCTTCAAAGGTCATTCTATTCCTCTCCTTCCATACTATAATCGATCCGACAGCAATTTTCCAGATAATCCTAACAACCTTAGGCAGGAGAAAGGGAATGAACTACTCAACCATACGGAGCACTCCTTGTGGTAATGTAAGAGACCCACCAACCATATTCTGCAGCCAACTCCACAGCTTAGAAACAAAAGGGCAATGCAACAGTAAGTGATTAATCGACTCCCCATCTTGCTTACAAAGAAGGCAAATATTAGGCAAAATTTTACCTCTCTTTATAAGGTTATTAATTGTTAAGATCTTAATCTACGAGGCTGACCATATAAAGATCTGCACCTTATGCGGGATTGGCCACTTCCAAATTTGCGCAATAGTAGTAGACCACCATCTCCATATGTCATGAAAGAACAGTTGTAGCAAGATTTAACAACGAATATGTCATCCTTTTCAACTTCCCAGATAAACATATCCTCTGTATCTTGTGCTACATAAACTTTTCCTAGTAGCTCCATCATTGTGCACCACTGTGTTTGAATCCTCTCATTAAGCCTCCTATAAATTAGAGGAACATTCCATGTCCTCTGATCTCCCATTCTCTAGCCAAACATTATAACCATCCATTCCATATTTAGCAATCAGCACTTGGCACCACAAGTGACTCCTGAATTGAGTACTCCTCCACCACCACTTGCACAGTAAGGCCTCATTAAAATATTTCAAGCGGCGAATGCTCAAGCCACTCTCTCGCTTTGGTGTACATACTTTAAGCATGTGAAATTTCTTATTACCTCCATGTGTACCCCACAAAAAATCCCTCATCAATCTTTCGAACCTTTTAACAACCGATGTTGGCATCTAAATCACGGACATCTAATAAACATGGAGGTTGGCTAGACATGCACG
Source organism: Amborella trichopoda (assembly GCF_054954075.1). Lineage (NCBI taxonomy): Eukaryota > Viridiplantae > Streptophyta > Magnoliopsida > Amborellales > Amborellaceae > Amborella > Amborella trichopoda. The sequence continues at coordinate 33,228,742 of NC_142339.1, forward strand.
CAAAAGAGTAACCCTGCCTCCTAATGAGAGATAGTTATGTTTCCAAAGATCCAGTTTCAGTTGCACTCTCTCAATAATCCTGTCCCACACTGCAATAGGGAATTAGAGTCCGAGATAGGCAAACCCAAATACGTGATAGGGAAGGTTTCAACTTTGCAACCCACCACCGTAGCCATCCCGAGCAAATCTGAGGCTGAATAATTATTCTCTACCAATGGGAAACCACAATTTCTGAATTTGCAATTTGAAACCCCCTAAAATTATACTTCTCTTCCACTCTGAATAGCATGAGACTAAAGCATTCTGCATAGATGGTAAATAAGAATGGGGATAAAGGATCACCCTGACGAAGCCCCTTAGAGGCATTAAAGAAACCAATAGGGCTGCCTTTATAGAGGATCAAAAAATGGGCAGAAGAAAGGCACCCATAGATCCAGGTCTGCCACCTAAGTCCAAAACTCATTCTCTTCATAATCTCCAATAATATCCCCCATTCGACCCTATCATAAGCCTTTTCTAAATCCAACTTAAGAAGCAGACCTGCCCTCTTACTTAAAACTCTAGAGTGAATGCACTCCTGAGCTAACAAAACACTATCAGTGATCTGACGGTCTTTGATAAAAGCTGATTGCATAGTAGAGATAAGCATGGGTAAAACCCCTTTTAGGCATTCAACAAGAAATTTGCCAATAATTTTGTAGAGGCTTGTCAATAAACTAATGGGTCTAATATCAGATAACCCATTAATTATCGACTTTTTTTGGATCATAGCCAGAAACGTAGAATTAATGCCTCTAAATTTTTATCGTTGATGAAAAACTCTTTTACCATCACCAATAGATCGTCCTTCACCAAATCCTAGAACCGATGGAAGAAACATAGCCGGAAGCCATCAGGACCAAGGGCTTTATCACCAGGTAGAGCAAAAACTGCATTGCGAAGTTCTTCCATTGTAACATCATTTTCTAGGCCAACCCTTTGGCTCCACTCTAATTGCTTAAAAGGAACGCTATCAAAGAATGTTGAAACATCCACATCCTTGGTGAATGCTTTCTTGAAATGAGAAATTACACCTTCTGTCATTGCCTCCTCATTCTTTGAATCAACACCTAGTATAGAAAGACCAGAAATATCATTCTATCTTCTTCTAGCACTAGTAATTGTATGAAAAAAATTTGTGTTGTGTCCCCTTCGTTAAGCCACTTATTCCTAGATCTTTGCTTCTAATATATTTCCTCAACATGTCTAGCCTACTCCAATTCCTTCAACTTTTCATGACAGTTCCATACAAGCTGGTCCATTAACACTTTCTTGAATACCGAGGTTTAAATCCTCAGTTTCTGCAACAATCCTATCAATTTTAAGTTTGAAATTGACTTGGTTGTCTTTCTTCCATTCAAACATGTTCTGCTTAACCAGCACTAATTTCCTATGAATTTGGAAGTCTATAGATCCCGCAACCACAGCATTACACCAAGTCCTTTTAATAAGATTCACCAACTCTGAATTTTCCAACCACCCTAGCTCGAACCGAAAAAGTTTGGGGCCACCTTTTGTAGACCCCGTCGAAAGAAGTAAAGGAAGGTGGTCAAAGGAAAGCCGAACCAAGGCTTTCATGGAGACTAGCGGGAAAACCTCCACCCATTCTGCAACAACTAGAAACCTATCCAATTTGGATAGGTTCCTATGAATTTGGAAGTCTATAGATCCCGCAACCATAGCATTACACCAAGTCCTTTTAATAAGATTCACCAACTCTGAATTTTCCAACCACCCTAGCTCGAACCGAAAAAGTTTGGGGCCACCTTTTGTAGACCCCATCGAAAGAAGTAAAGGAAGGTGGTCAAAGGAAAGCCGAACCAAGGCTTTCATGGAGACCAGCGGGAAAACCTCCACCCATTCTGCAACAACTAGGAACCTATCCAATTTGGATAGGTTCCTATGAATTTGGAAGTCTATAGATCCCCGCAACCACAGCATTACACCAAGTCCTTTTAATAAGATTCACCAACTCTGAATTTTCCAACCACCCTAGCTCGAACCGAAAAAGTTTGGGGCCACCTTTTGTAGACCCCGTCGGAAGAAGTAAAGGAAGGTGGTCAAAGGAAAGCCGAACCAAGGCTTTCATGGAGACCAGCGGGAAAACCTCCACCCATTCTGCAACAACTAGGAACCTATCCAATTTGGACATGGCAAGGGCCCTAACACTATTATTAGACCATGTGAAACGTGAGCCAATAATAAGAGGGTTCAAAAGAGCATTATCTTCAAGAAATCGGTTAAAGAGCCTCATCAGAGAATTTATTGGGTGGCCTGCGAAGCATTCATCAAGCCACCTAATAAGATTAAAATCACCCCCAATTACAACAGGAAAAGGGAAGGAGTGAACCACAGAGGCCATATCATCTAAAAAGCCAGGTTTAAGGAATTTACCGAACGAACATACACATTCATAAAACCTCAAGAAAAACCCTGAGTTGGACCGTCAAAACCCAAAAACAAGAAATTATCCTTGACCAGTAAGAACGGAAGGATCCCAAAGGCCAGAACTACCCAATGCATCAATACCACCAAAAGAAACATTCCCAGAGGCCCAAACTTCCCTAGCCAAAGACAGAGATGGCCTAGGCAATTTGGTCTCATGTAAGCTAAAATAAATGGTTTAGACTTCGACACTAAAAACAAGACATCTTTCTTACGTCTAGGGTCACCCAGACCCAATACATTCCAGGACAAAATATTTATTTAAAAAAGGTTAGGAGAGGAACAAGAACCTGGTCCCGACAGACCGGCCCCATCGTGATCTTCATTAGTCTCCATCGCATCCCAGTCATCTTCATCATCGGACGAGGAAGATGAGGAAAAGCCTAAGTCCACCAATTCTGGCTCACTGAATTTGATGGCAGCTGCATTGAGATTATCTCCTTTGGGGACTCACTTAGCCTCCAATAATGCCGACGAACGTGACCCTAACCGGAAAATCTTCTTACCTTTCCCCTGCATAGCTACCTTCCCCATCGGGGTTTCAACCTCTTTGCTTAAAGAGCTAACAATATCAGCCAAACGGGTTAGGGATTCACCACCGCAAGGATCCTCCTTATTCTGCTTCTCCTTTTCATTGAAATTTCTAAGCTTGCGTAGTTCAGACATAACCTTCGCAAGGGGGATGGATTCCATCCCCATGTCAAGGAGTAAGCGTTGAACCACTGGTGCGTCATCAGAAGGGGCAGCATCAAGGAGTGGCAGCGCTTTCGAAGAGACAAGAGGATGATCAGTCACCTAGACTGGGTCATGGGCACGAGCCATCGACATACCAGAACCAGTGCACTCCATGAGAGGGTAAAGAGCTATCAGGAGACCTTGATCCGCAGGTAACGCTTTCCCATGATGGTCCTCTAATGCAAGTAGAGGTGATGAGGGACCTTCAAACAATAGCCTGGGCTCCTCTGGATCGATCAGTACAATAGCAAGTGGGTAGATCAAAAGTGGGTCGAATCTACTTTGGCTAGTCTTCTTTGCTGTTGCTACCCGAAAGGGAAGTAGATACATTCTACCTAGAAAGATGGTCACCACGAAGGCACAGCACCACACCCGGCCTAAACCTCTTTCATGAACTAGGAGAAGGAAAATGGAAACCACCAAGGAAGAAGGCTTAGAAACACAGGACTTTCCAAGGGAGGAGTGGACACACTATCCAAAGGGATACATGCCGCCACTCGTAGGAGCATGCAGGGGTCATCATACCCATCCAGTCCCTTCCCGATTGAGACACAAGCCTGAATATTTGAGTGGCGTACAAATCCCTCGCCCACCGCATTCACAACGTTTTCTTTATGGGAAACACCCAATGGACCAGCACCACGCAATTGGCAATCATATTGTTCCAACAGACAGTTATCCAAAATCCATTGTTTTGGCACATTAACCGCCACTTTTTTAGCACACGTAGTGTCTAGGTTGGGTTTTTTCAATTTGGAGTTCACTACATCATTAGAATTCTGGGAATTACGAATAAGGCAAGAAAGACCATGCATAGACTCCGGGAACCTACCCACCGGCTTCCAAATTTTTGAATTTCTAGGCATTACCCTTTTTTGAATATCCCTATTGTTATGCCGACTCCCTTTAAAATGGTTGACGTCTTCTCCTCTCCTCTTCATTAGTGCTGGAGGAAGTTCCAATCGACATGAGTCCTTGACAAGAACTTGCTTTTGTTGCCCCTGTTATGGACTTACAACCTTAGGCAATTCCTCAACAGATACCTTAACAAAAAAAGAGTCATCACAAATATTAAGGCAGAGTTTGTCAGGTAAGGCCATTCCCACATTCTTAGAAATCTTCACACGAATTTTTAAACATACTAGATTTAAAAAGGAGTTCCAGTCCAAATCCACATAGTACCCTAGAGGACTCACAATCTCTTTAATAATCTCTAAACTCCAGGCATTCAAAGGGATACCGACAAGACAAACCCACAAAATCTCCTTTGAGCAAAAGAGTTATGATCCCTAAGTTTTCAGACATCCAGAGATAGAAGACTACCTCGGAGACGACAGAAACGGTGATAGAGTGCTCTCTGAATTTCCTCCTTAGCTCTGAGTTTGAAAACTACTTTATTCAAACCAATAACTTTTAGATTTGGAGAATATGAAAGATTCCATCCCCTCTTTGCCCAATCAGCTAGACCAAAGAAATCTGAAATAGGAGGAGAGAAGGAACCTATCACAAACATCTCCGGTTCGATGTTGAGTTTGTCTCAGATAGACTTCTCCACACTCACGTACCACCATTAACAGAATGATCTTGTAAGCCTTATTATTGTTACCACTTTGGATTTTATTTGAGTGAATGAATAGCCAACTTTTAATGACCTTATTTACTCTTTCGTCATCGCGTGGTTTCTTTTTGACAAAAAAATGCTTTGATCTTTGTGCATAGAATTTGAAGCCCACATGTTTTTCTCCACTCTCTCCCTGGTCTTGGTGAATTGAATGCATATTTTGTTTCACATTCTGTTGGCTGGTCTCTCTCTTCCTCCCTCCCTCCCTCCCACCCTCCCTCTCTCTCTCTATTAAACTGGTTCTAGTGGTTGTATGATGGCTTGCATCCATGCTTTGAGGATCCAACACAAGCCTCTATGGTGATTTTGTTATAAATCAAATATGTACTTAATGAAAAAAATACAATTTATTGTGATTTTGTCTTCTAATCAGTCGAATATCTTAAATCTTAGAAAATTCTAAAATACAGGTAGACAGTCAAACATGCACAAAAAGATACATATCATGACAATATATAATTCAAATATATGAAAAGCAAGCAATGCCTTTATTTAGATTTTCAAAAATTTGAATATTTCAATCCCAAATATTCAGATATTTGGTAGGTTTGATAAGTCCCAAATATACAGATATTATGGTATATTATATGACTATAATTTTTACAAATTCAATTTCATCAAAGAGGTGTTTGATTGATGCAAACTAAATCTTATAAAATTTGAATAAGGCCCCAATATCAGTATCGCCAAAAAAATAGTACTTGAATTTGTGAAGATGCAGAAAAGTGCTACCTTCCGGGGTAGCATTTTCCCGTCAAAAATTATGTTTGTATTCAATTTCCTCCCTCACGTGCCAAAAAAACATCCCTCTCATGCGAGAGACCCGTCTCTCTTCTTTTATATTAATTTTTTTCTCTTGCACTTTCTCTTCCTCGCTAGAAACTTGAAAGCTTATCCAACATACAGGCACGTGCTCTCCCACTCTCTCTCTCTCAAAGCTCTTTTTCTCCATCTTTTTTTTCTTCTTTGATTGGTTTTTTGTGAATTTTTTTTATTCGTGTAAGACTCCTTCCCTTTCTTACTTGCTTGCCTGTAATTTGTTTTGAAGTTTTGTATAGAGAGACATTGGTTCTTCAATATTTCTCTTGATATAGATTACATTGATTGGGTAATTTTCAAAACAAATTTTCTCTTTTTTAATTGGGGTTTTTCTTGTGGCCTTGAAATTTATGTGCTCGATTCAGGAGAACTTTCTCAGCGACCCATTAAAAGATATTTGATTCCTCGTTGAACCTGCAACAACGAAGAAAGAAAATAGTTAAAGGTTTTCTTTCATTTTATTCTGTATGTTAGCCTAAAACAACAGTTCATCAAAGTTGCATAGTTTGTTCCATTTATGAATAAACCCTAGATAACCAAATCGTTTGTTCTATATATATATATATATATATATATATATATAACTATATATATATATATATATATATATATATATATATATATATATATATATATATATAAAAGTTGCAATCTTAAATTGTAGAACTACGGATGCATCTCAAAAATCTATCGAAAAATGTTGTTTTAATGTTGAAAAACACTCTAATTGATCATCACGACATCGAGATATATGACTATGAAAAATAAAAAGAATTTTGAGTCCTAAAAATAGTGCATCTTACAACACTTTATCTAGATCGTACATTTTTAAGATTTCCATATATTTATAGATCTCCTTGATTTTAACCATTTTTGGAGTTTAAAATTTAACAATTAGATATGAAAATAAATTTTGAGATAATCCTAAAAATATTTTACATCAAAATTAAATGTTATAATAAAATTTGGAGGTGCACCTTAATTGGATTGTTTAAGGTTGCAACCTTATGGAATATATATATATATATATATATATATATATATATATATATATATATATATATATATATATATATATGCTGGTTCAACATCTCGTCTTCATTTGTTTGAATAGTTTTAGGGTTTCATCTTGCTCAAATTTCGTTTGCCCAAGTTATCAATTCTCTGGCTTTTCTCTTCACTTTGCTTTCCCTCTAAATTTGTTTGAATTATTTTCAGTTCTCATATTTTAACATTGATTGAGCTTCTTTCTTGCTTCCCCTCCATTATATGCACCTATTGCTGCAAAAAAGGTGAGTACAAGTTAAAAAATAAAAATAAAAATGCAGCAAACAGTGGCACATTCTTCTTCTCCTCCTCCTCCTCCTCCTCCTCCTCCTCCTCCTTCTACTCCTCCTTCTTCTTCTTCTACTCCTCCTTCTTCTACTCCTCCTTCTTCACCTTCTCCTTCTCCTTCTTCTCCTCCTTCTTCTCCTTCTTCTTCTTCTCCTTCTTCTTCTTCGCACATTCTTCTTCTTCTCCTTCTTCTCCTACTTCTCTTTCTTGTCCTCCTTCTCCTTCTCCTCCTCCTCTTCCTCCTGCTCCTCCTCCTTCTCCTTCTTCTTCTCCTCGTCCTTCTTTTCTCCTCCATTATATGCACCTATTGCTGCAAACAAGGTGAGTGCAAGTTAAAAAATAAAAATAAAAATGCAGCAAACAGTGGCACATTCTTTTTCTTCTTCTCCTCCTCTTCCTCCTCCTCCTCCTTCTCCTGCTGCTTCTTCTCCTTCTCCTTCTTCTCCTTCTCCTTCTTCTCCTCCTTCTCCTTCTTCTTCTTCTCCTTCTTCTTTTTCACACATTCTTCTTCTTCTCCTTCTTCTCCTACTTCTCCTATTTCTCCTCCTCCTCCTCCTCCTCCTCCTTCTTCTCCTTTTCCTTCTCCTTCTTCTCCTTCTTCTTCTTCTTCTCCTTCTTCTCCTTCTCCTTCTCCTTCTCCTTCTTCTCTTTCTTCTCCTCCTTCTCCTCTTCTTCTTCTTCTTCTCCTCCTCCTCCGTTTTCTCCGTCTTCTTCTTCTCCTTCTTCTTCTTTTTCTCTTTCTTCTTCTTCTCCTCCTTCTTCTCCTCCTTCTTCTCCTCCTTCTCCTCCTCCTTCTTCTTCTTCT